>NC_134688.1:463810549-463838049 GCF_050947455.1 Rhinoderma darwinii | reverse complement strand
TAAAGGGGGTGGCAGGGTTTAATTTTTTATAATGAGGTTTCCTATTCAGGATGTAACGTGAAGCTACATGGCCCCAATGGAAAAACTGTAATGAGACCCCCAACCATGGGATGTCAGTGACAGTGCTGGTGTCCTCTTATGGGGCAGAGGGGCAATTGGCCCCCTACAGGCATCAGGGCTCTTGTGTGACCACAACCCCTGCATCCCCGATACCTACTACCACTGCATTCTAGAAAAATATACTTATATATGTGTAGAGCTGAGACAGAGGTGCCAACAATTTATTATGGTGACACCTGTCTGGTTGGTCCTTTATTCCTTCATGTAAAACCAACCCTTAAATAATACATTTTTAACCTAAAGATTGAGGTGTGATTGATGTTATGCCCAATTTTCCCATGTTTGGTGAGGGTCTCCACACTGTAGAGCGGTCCCTGTGCTCGTAACATGCAGGGAACTTTGTGCTCACGTGTGATTTATCTTTCCTTAAAAAAAATAACAGGATTGGAGGGTCAAAGAGTCAAAAGTACAATTTTATTTGACCCGGCAGATCCACTATTTTTTGAGAAAGAAAATCAGTGATAACCACAGTGTCCATGACCAGGGAGGTCCATAGATAGCTAATGCAGAGCGGTATCCTTTTAAGACTCTAAACCAATGCATATATATTTTAAACAATACAACTGATAATGAGTATTGGTGCTGGCAATTTGGTAAGGAAACATTTTCAATGGTGAGAAATTGGTTTAGACATGCTAAAAAAAATCATTGTCCAAAGAATGCATCCACTTACATCAGATCATCACTATTGCTACTCTGAAATAGGTAATTAAGATCAGATGACATTAGACCTCAACTCCTTTCTCCTCTCCTACAGTCTCACCTCTCTCCGAGCCCATGATGTTTAAATTTCCCACCAAAATTGGATTAGGCATCATGTCTGCGGAACCGCAGCAGAATCACAGAGGGACGTAAGACTGTGGTCAGGTAATGGGCTCCCAGTTTTCATATCTCACCACCAGCTAGGACACAATTGTTTTATTCTACTACAGGCTTCTTTTTGCTAAGCGTATTACAACAGTAAAACTACAAAAACATTTCCATGTCTTAAAGGGACACTGAAGTCACAATGGGCATTTACAAGAATGAAAGAGTAAACATTACCAAATGTAATTTCCCCAATGCCCTGCATCGGAACATACTGCCCCCTATGTACAAAAATATAACTACTATAATACTGCCCCCTATGTACAAGAATACATAATACTGTCCACCATGTACACAATTATAACTACTATAATACTGCTCTTATATACAAGAATATAACTACTATAATACTGCCCCCTATGTACAAAAATATAACTACTATAATACTGCCCCCTATGTACAAGAATACATAATACTGTCCACCATGTACACAATTATAACTACTATAATACTGCTCTTATATACAAGAATATAACTACTAAAATACTGCCCCCTATGTACAAGAATATAACTACTATAATACTTCCCCTATGTACTATAATATAACTACTATAATACTTCCCCCTATGTAAAATAATATAACTACTATAATACTGCCCTTATGTACAATAATATAAGTACTATAATACTGCCCCTATGTACTAGAATATAACTACTATAATACTGCCCCTATGTACAATAATATAACTACTATAACACTGCCCCCTATCTACTAGAAAATAACTACTATAATACTGCACCACGTACAAGAATAGAACTACTATAATACTGCCCCCTATATACAAGAATATAACTACTATAATACTGCCCCATGTACAAGAATGTAACCACTATAATACTGCCTCCTATGTACAAGAATATAACTACTATAGTACTGCCCCCTATGTACAAGAATATAACTACTACAATACTGCTCCCTATTTAAAAGAATATAACAACTACAATACTGCCCCCTATGTACAAGAATATAACTACTAGAATACTGCCCCTATGTACAAGAATATAACTACTATAATACTGCCCCCTATATACAAGAATATATCTACTATAATGCTGCCTCTATATACAAGAATATAACTACTATAGTACTGCCCCTATATACAAGAATATAACTACTATAATACTGCCCCTATGTACAAGAATATAAGCAATATAATACTGCCCCCTATGTACAAAAATATCACTACGATAACACTGTCTCCTTTGTACAAATATATAACTACTATAATACTGCCCCTATGTGCAACAATATAACTACTTTAATACTGCCCACTATGGACTATAATATAACTACTATAATACTGACCCCTATGGACTATAATATAACTACTATAATACTACCTCCTACAAGAATATAACTACTATAATATTGTTCCCTATGTATAAGAATATAACTACTATAATACTGCCCCCTACTCTATGTACAAGAATATAACTGCTATAATACTGATCCTGTGGACAAGGATGAAAAAACTATACAAAGACCAATATTAGCACCATACAGTGACCATATAGCAGTTGATATCGGCTCTACACCGGTTTTTTGGAGACCATATAAGTGAAGGCTGTACAGTTAAATCCAGTGACTCACAGGTGACGTCTTCTCTGATTGGAGTCATTCCCTTTCCATTTCTTCTCTATCCGTTCAAGAACACCATGACAACTTCTCCCAACATGACTAGTCTGTGCAGATTGGGCTGTCCAGATATCTTTGGCTCCTAGCTTTTCCAGCAATCTTTCCCTCTTTTCCCCAGCCACTACACAATTTTCCCATCCTGCTGTCCCTTATAACCATACCAACCTGCTGTTTCCCCCATTACTGTGCCTGCTGCTACCCCAGGTACCAATACTACTGTACCTGGTGTGTAGTAATGTGCCCCCAAATACTGTACTTCGGAAATAATGGTGTCATAACTATAGTTACCCCAAAAATAATATTCACACCAATATTGCCCCAAATGATTATAGTTGCCCACACAGTAATGTGCTAGTTTGTGTGCCCTACTCAGTAATATTGCCCATTTAGTAGCATCAACATAGTAATAGTGGCCCCTTAATGCCCCAAAATAGTAATAGTGCCCCTTACTTAGAAAAAGTTCCCCCTTAGTTCCCCCACATAGTAATAGTCCACCCTCACAGTAATGGTGCTCCCTTACTGCTCCTACACAGCAATAATGCCCCCTTTCTAACTCTTCACAGTAACGGTGCATCCACTGAGTACAAGTGCCCCCAACATAGTAAAAGTGCCCCTTTAGTGCCCCTAAATAAACCCCTTCACAGTAAAAGTACCCCTATAAAATAATAAGATTAATACTCATCTAACCTTGTTCCCATGATGAAATGAGCAGCTCAGGCTAGATGCCTCTTCTCTCCTGTAACCTGCACTGTCAGCAGCAAGGCGCAGGTGGAGGTGATATTGCAACGCGCCAGCCTACGAAACGTACCAGCATCTCGTAGGCCGCAAACCTGAAGTGCCCTGTAGCCTTAAAAAGCGAATGGCAGGGCAGGGAGCAAACAGCTCTCTGCTCCGCCATGGTATGCAACTGTAGCCACGTCCTGAGGATGCCCCTGGCTACTAGTGCTGCATTGATGGGTCTCTTAAGAGACCCATCGATGCAGATGAAATCTGTGAGCTGCAGCCATCGGCCTTGAAGAGAAATTGGGGGCCAAACATGAAATTTTGCAACAGGGGCCATGAGCCTTTAGCTATGCCCCTGGATACCGATACAGTTGAAAGTGGCCGGAAGACCATGGCATGATGACACCCCTGGTCATTACACCACAACATTAATGTGGTGGGATCCATTGAGGCCAGAGGCGGGGAATAATTGAGATTTGGAAAGGTTTGTATATCATTTCCTATTTTCGTAAATTATTTTTAAAAGATTCTTATTTATTTCTATTGGGTGCACACTAATGCAAAAAATACAAATTGAGACGGGTTTCACATGGCCATAATACCTTCACATTGTAGGGTCTGTATTACTCCTGCAACACCTGCACCCTCTGCGATTTTACTGAACTGAATTAAGATCACTATAGAACCCTATGGTGATATCAATTTGATTCATTAGAACCACAGGTGGGACAGGTGTTGCTGCCAAAATATGGACCCTAAAATGTGGCTGTATTATGGCCGTGTGAAATCGCTCTCAGATTGCATTTTTAACAGGTCTTTGGGTCCAATATTAAAAAAACTGATTGAAAAACTGAAGCCGACTGACATCATGTTCTGCATCAGTTGTCAATACAGTTTCTAGCACATGCACAAAAAATACAAAAGAAAAAAAAAGACGAAATTGTGAACAAACCGTAATCCTGCAAAACAGGGTTGTGAAATATACAGTACAATAAGTTTTTTTGTCCCATGTTTTGGACAACATTTTCTGGACAACATTTTCTTTTAACACTAGTTTTAAAAAAAATTGAGGATATTTGCCAAAGGATTTTGGAGAGAATTGAAACACATAAAGTATGTTATTTTAATACTTTCAAGTTGAAATATGTAAAAATGATGGCTGAAATTTAGAAGCAGAACTTTGCCGTTTCAGCATACTTCCTGCGGCTTTAATAACAAACTCACTAAAGGACGGTAACGTTAATATAAACATATAGAAATTAACCACTTGAAAATTGGACGGTAAGTGTAAATTTATGACGTGGTATAGGTCAGAAGACGCTATCGTAAAAAGTTGTTTGCATGTGGTGTAGAGCTTAGGTTTAAACTGTTTCAACTCAGCTTAAAGGATGTTATTCATTTAAAACCATTTTAAAGTGTTAAGAAGTTTTTTTTTACATAAACGTAAAAAAAAATCTGAATATTTGTGAAAATAATTAAATAAATAAATAAATTAAAAAAATGATAAATATATAAATAAAAAAATATATTTATTAAAAAATATAATATATTTAAATTTAGAAATGATCATTTAAAGTTATTTATAAATAGTGCATTTAATACTCAGGTTTACCAAAGCAAAAATCTACACAAGATCATTGTGTACAAAAATTCAGAAAAATTCGTAAGGCACGAATAAACCTAGGAATTTATGTATTTCCTGCCAAAAAAACGTTACCCTATATTATCTAGTTATCCTGTACTATAATATAGAATAATAATTTTTTAAATATTAATATCATTTTTTTAAGACTTTTCTGAATTATTACATTTAACCCAATTCAATAATTCAAAACAGGGGTGCAAATATAAATGGCAAAAAAAAAAAATGTTGGTTAGTGAAAATTGGTGTCAAGAGTTTGTTATTCACACGTTATTCTCTATGATTCAGAGATAATTTTTTTTTTTTTTTTTAGTTAACACCAGAATTTATTTTATTTCTTGTATAACATATGTGCTCCATATGTTAGGGGTGTATATAAAAAAAAAGTGTATGATTATTTTAATTATATTACATTTACATTTTAAGAACTTTTTTTTTAGTTGACATCTGATTGCATTGTTTTTTTTCAAATCTGTTTTAAAACAATAGTGTCCCCATAAAAGTTTGTTTCCTAAACTATTCCTTATGTTAACGTCAGGAGATTGCTAGTCGATGGGGCTCTCTGCTAAAAAAGACAGGTTTTTTTTTTGTTTCTTTTTAACATTAACTTCAAAAGGCTCATTGTCCAACGCGTTTTGCAAAACAAATGTAATAATTTCCTGAAAATTCTGCTACTGTGGACTAATTTAAATAATTCAAAAATAATCAATTGGGAAGCCATTATATTCCCCTAAAAAAATCTATTTTCCCTTTACATTTCTGAAACAACAGGGGTCAATATAGTCGTGTGTCCTATATATTTGCCTTAATTGTGATGCCACTAAATCTGCACAATATTTATGAACACCTCATAGGACAGTTTATACCTATATTTCTACCTGAACCGGAGAGAAGTCTGATATCCACCTTTATTTTGTCTGAAAACAGTGCCGTATATAAGCTCCTGCATATGTCATCATAAAGCAACGGCTTAACCTTGAACCTTGTCTTAAAAAGGAGCTAAAACGTGGAGTAATATGTTAGTAAATATCAACACAAAGTGTCTGCCAGATTGTCTGATGTTTTGTTTTTATTTTTGTGTCTTACGACAATTGATATTTTTTATTTTAAGTATCAAAAAAAGTATACACAATAGTGAAGGCAGCCTAATAATAAAAATGTGCAAATCATCTTACTCTAATAAAGAACAACAGCGATATTGCTTGTTGAACTTAGGCCAGGCAGTCAGACGACGCGCCAAATTTTGACGCATTTGCTTCATAAATAGGTCTAAAACTTGATGTGACATTATGCGCCAGAAATGTGCCAACTTTTACGCATTTTACGACAGACTAGGTGCAAATACAGTAGTAAATCTGCGGAATTGTGTCTAGGGATTAGATTTGCCATAGGTCATGTATTGTAATTGTGACGAATCGCGGACGATAATTCACCATTGCACATTATCCTATTGGTGTATTTTCAGTAGAAAATATTATACTAACGCACTGGCATCATTCTAGCTCATAGGACACATGGTTATTTTAAATGTACTTTTTATAATATATATTATATATATATATATATATATATATATATATACACATACATATACATATACATATCTATATCTTTTATATATATATATATATATATATAAAAAGATATAGATAGATATATAGATATTTATATATATAGATATATATATATAAATAAAAGATATATATATATTATATATATATATATATATATATAAAATATTTTTTTATTTTTTATTTTATTTTGTTTAACTATTATACTTTTGGGCATCTTTAAAGACAACGTAAGTAGGGTGACTATCTCAATCTTGAAAAAAAGAAAATAATATCTCCAGAAGCCGGACATATACAGGGTGATTTTTCAAAAAGTTCATAAAAGGTTTCATATTTTGTACTTTTTTTTATTTTGTACTTTTTTTTATTGTTTTTGTTGTTGTTTTTTTTTTTTAATGCATTAAACTCTTGCAAATAATGGTGAGATCACGATAATAAACGATTCTTGTCGTCAAATTATTACACTACACTCCAATCATAGCGAAAATCTTCTGCACATTAGTCTCCTGTACGGCCGGTTTAATAGAGATTATTTGTTACCCTGTGCTGTACATAAAGGAATATTTACGGTAATCCCTGTACAGTGAAGACATTCTTCTAGTCACTCTTATAAAATTCAGCAACTAATCTCTGCCATAGAGGTTAATGGGAATAAGGGATTAATTATTTTTCCTGAGAGATTCCAGGCGAATGTTCTTTTCCAGCAATACACAAAGGATTGTTTTTTGGGGTGGTGGGGGTAGTAATCTCTTGAGGGTAAATTTATATAATCTCATAGACTTGGACACACACTCAAAATGACACACGCAATATAAAGAGTGTGAGTATAATGCTACGCGCCTACTGTACTAAGGATAGATAATGGAGTATCGTGTTATGTTAAGGAGACATTAAGGAATTTTTTTTTATTTTTTTAAATAACTGTAGATTGGGGAAATGAATCCTCTAATTCCACACGACAGGCTGCATAATACAATAGAGAACCGAGTATAAAACAAAGTCATGGATAGAAGACTTTCACTATATACTATATAATAATACAACCAAAAGAATATTACTCCTATTATTTATAATTCTTATTTATGGTTTTATTGTACTATTATGTCATTGTAATTACCTTTGTAAGATTTATTTATTTTTTTCCAAAAATTTGTACTAATTCGACCCAAGTGATGTTATCTCATGGTTAGCCATTTTTACCATAAACGAAGCGTTTAATATTAATTTATGTTAATCCCAATCATAATAAAATTGAACATAGAATAATCCACCAGTGTTCAACATGAGTTTGTCCGAGGCCTACTGTAAGTGTTTTTCATTTTTCATTTTTTTTTTTTTTAAAAAACCTTTAAAATTTCCACTTGTTCCCCATTGTTAATCCTAGTCTATCAACGTCGCTCTATATATGACAATCATATAAGAAAGTGCTAATATTTTTTATAGGAGCCCTTTTTTTTTACAGGGTTTGAAAAAGAAAAAAAAATCCTTTAATAAAATGAATGCCCCCCCCCCCCCCCTACAGATAATAACCACAAATGGTATTTGTTTTTTAATTTTTTTTTTTTAACAATGAACAAAATTAGGCCCAATGAATGGATGTAATGTCATGATTGGGCCTCGTTTTTACTTGTGTTGTTTGATGCATTAAAGGTGAATTATTTTTAAAGGAACGGAAAACTAAAAATATCCCTTTGAAAAACAAAAAAAGTGTCAATGAACAAAAATAACTTATATACCTTGTCTTCTTCTATCATGAGGGGACTATTAATGAAAAGGAAGAGGCACGAATGACTGCATTGTGAATGGGAATTTATTATTCCTCATTAAATTGCATGCACATCCTCTGGCTCGTGTCACATATTATATATTACGTAAAGAAGTAGACAAACACCCTGTGTGAACGCGGCCTTAACATTTACTGATACTAAGAAAATTGTTCTGATTGAAAATCAACCCATCCTAATGATAACAATCCCAGGGCCACATTGTAGACTTCTGTATAGACATGAATTACGGCAGATTTTCATTGTAGGTGCTTAGCACTGGGGTCCTATGTTTGACTCTGACCAGGGCCATCTCCCCGTGTTTGCAATATGAACATAATAATATATAATGTTAAAAACAAGATGGGAGTTCGTGGCTTCCGTCAGACCTATACGTCCAAGAGAGGCATGTGATGGATGCCATACAGTGACATCTGTCCCCCGTAGGGTTTCATTGTAAAAAAACGTATACCGGGCGGTACACTTTTTTTGCGGTGTCTCTCTGTATAGAGAAGCACAGCCTGTTGCGATTTTCTATACTGTTGAAACAACGGTATGCCAATGCATGCCGGCATGACGGAGGCCAAAGGACACTCTTTTGGCCTCCGTCAGGTGAATAGGGGCCTATGAATATGTTTAACGTATATGACGGGAGCCTATCCCAGCATATACATTAAACGTAGGGCGCAAACGCCGTGTACAGACAAACACATGATAATGTCCCAATGATAACCAGTCACATGAATAAATATTCAGCCAAGTTGTAGTCAATAACTAGAGTGCTCCTGTATAGACTGAAGGCAGAAGCTTTGGGAGGGGTTAGAGTGCCCATATTATATTATATATTATAATATCCCATATTATATAATGACTGTCATCTTTTCTGAGTATACAGTACACAGGGGTTAATTAATGTTTTTTTTTTACTAGCGCCCTTTACCATTGGTTGTAGTCTATGCCAAAATGTTTTAAAAATGACATCAATTTATCTTAACATTTTTATTCATTAATATCGCCACATATTAATCATAAATCCACTGGAGTGAGTTTTAGAGTGCACAGGGTGCTTCATCAAGTCAACTACGCTATTCATCCCATCAAAGCGGAACCCTTGCACAACGGAGACAAACGGAAATTATTGGCACCGAATCCGTCACCATTGAAATCTATGGTGATGTAAACGGAAACCTATGGTTTCCGTTTGTGTCTGTCGGGGCTCTGTTCCAACAGAAAGCTCAGACGGAACGTCGTGACGGAGCAGATGTGAACGAAGCCTAACAGTGAGGAAATGTAATTTAATGTAAGCCAAAATTTTCTCTATTTCCTCCTATTCTATATAACAAGCCTGACATAAACTACGTCTCCTTTGGAGACCACACCCACTGTTCTTGACACTTGTCAAATATTATAGGTAAAATATCACATATCATCACCTGCACAATTTTAGTAGTGCAGTTTACACCAAAACAGCTTAATAAACGTGGGCCATTGTATTGCATTAAAGGGGTTTTCCAGCCTCTATAAATTTATGGCCTATCCTCAGGATAGACCATCAATAGCTGTTGGGTCGGGGTCCAACTCCCAGGACCCCCGCCGATCAGCTGTTTTGAAGGGGCTGCAATACCTGTGTAGCGCCCATGGCCGCGGGCCGTCGGGTTTACTCACCTCCTGACGCCCGCAGCCATGGACCCGTGAGCGCTGGTCCCCATCTCCTTCCTAGGAGACGCCAGCGCTCACTTCCGCTCCGTTTGGCTGTGTCCCGTAGGGTGCGCCCGCACGCTCGTGCCCAGCCTTAAAGGGCCAGCGTGTGTAAATAGGAAGTCGTCATCATCATCATCAACTGCCACGATTTCCTGGTCTATAAGAAGGCCCCAGTTCTTCTAATCCTTGCCTGAGCGTTGTTAGTTTTCCCAGTCTGTCTTGCAAATGGTCCCTTAGTGTTTCCCGCTCCAGTTGTTACCCGTGCAAGGTTCCCTGTTCCTGTTTCCCGTGCTGTGCCTTTAGTATCTAGTCATGCCACGTCCGGAGGAATCCGCCACATCCTGTGTCATCTGCCACGTCCAGCGGAATCCGCCACATCCTGTGTCATCTGCCACGTCCGGAGAAATCCGCCACGTTCTGTGTCATCTGCCACGTCCGGAGGAATCTGCCACATCCGGAGACATCCGCCAGGTCCTGTGTCATCTGCCACGTCCGGAGGAATCCGCCACGTCCTGTGTCATCTGCCACGTCCGGAGGAATCCGCCACATCTGGCGCAACCTGCGGCACCTGTGTCATCCGCCACGTTTGGCATTATCTGCTGAAACCAACTCCATCAGTGCCAGAGCTGCAGCCACCATCTGGACTATCCAGGTACCCTTGTGCGGGACATTGTATTGCTGGGGTTTCCTGTTTGTCCAGCTGCCTCCCTGCTACGGCGGTACGGCCTAGTGGGTCCACTAACCCGCTTCGTGACAACCTGTGAATCGTGTCAACGGTTTACAGTGAGCAAGAAGAAATGAAGGGGAAGCAGCGCTCATAGGAGTGCTGCGGCCCCTTAAAAACAGCTGATCGGCGGGGGTCCCGGGAGTCGGTCCCCGACCCATCAGCTATTGATGACCCTATCCTGTGGATAGGCCATCAATATTTAGTGGCTGGAAAACCACTTTAAGTCACCATATCACCATTAAATTGAGCAGAGTGCCTTACCAAGTCACCTAAACACCGTAAGAGTAGAGACCACTGCATCAAGTCACCGGATCTACCAAACTTAGAATGATCAAAGTACTCCATGTATTCACCAGACCACCAAAAGTGTACAGAGAGTGTCACATTAGGTCACTAGGTAACCATTACAGTGTAAAGAGTGCCCATCAAGTTACCATTAGGCCAGGATCACACATAGTTTTAATGCAGATTTTGGCTCAGTTTTTTTACTAGCCAAACACAGGAGCGGACACAAAAGAAAGGAGACACATCAGTCTTCTCTTTATACCTTTTGTTCATTTTTGATCCACTTCTGGCTTTGGCTAAAAAAAAACTGAGCCAAATATTGCACCAAAAACCTGCATTAAATCTGTGTATATGCGTGATCCTGATCTTGCAGTGTAAAGAGTGTCCATTAAGTTACCAGGTCATCATTACATTGTGAAGAGTACGCATCAAGTTACCAGGTCACCATTACATTGTAGAGAGTGCCTATCAAGTCGCCAGCTCACCATTACATTGTAGAGAGTGCCCATCTAGTCACCAGGTCACCATAACATTGTAGATAGTGCCCATCGCGTCACCAGGTCACCAATACATTGTAGAGAGTGCCCATCAAGTCACCAGGTCACCATTACATTGTAGCGAGTGCCCATCAAGTTACCAGGTCACCATTACATTGTAGAGAGTGCCCATGAAGTCACTAGGTCACCGTTACATTGTAGAGAGTGCCCATGAAGTCAACATGTCATCATTACATTGTAGAGCATGCCCATCAAGTCACCAGGTCATCATTACATTGTAGAGAGTGCCCATCAAGTCACCAGGTCACCATTGCATTGTAGAGAGTGCCCATCAAGTCACCGGGTCACCATTACATTGTAGAGAGTAACCATCAAGCCACCAGGTCACCATTCCAGTGTACAGAGTGCCCATCAAGTCACCAGGTTATCATTACATAGTAGAGAGTGCCCATCAAGTCACCAGGTCACCATTACATTGTAGAGAGTGCCCGTCAAGTCACTAGGTCACTATTACATTGTATATAGTGCCCATCAAGTCACCAGGTCACCATTGCATTGTAGAGAATGCCCATCAAGTCACCGGGTCACCATTACATTGTAGAGAGTAACCATCCAGCCACCAGGTCACCATTCCAGTGTACAGAGTGCCCATCAAGTCACCAGGTCATCATTACATTTTAGAGAGTGCCCATCAAGTCACCAGGTCACCATTACATTGTAGAGAGTGCCCATCAAGTTACCAGCTCACCATTACATTGTAGAGATTACCGATCAAGTCACCAGGTCACCATTACATTTTAGAGAGTGCCTATCAAGTCACCAGGTCATCATTACATTGTAGAGTGTGCCCATCAAGTCACCAGGTCGCCATTACATTGTAGATAGTGCCCATCAAGTTACCAGGTCACCATTACATTGTAGAGAGTGCCCATCAATTCACCAGGTCACCATTACATTGTAGAGAATGCCCATCAAGTGACCAGGTCACCATTACATTGTAGAGAGTGCCCATCAAGTCTCTAGGTCACCATTGCATTATAGAGAGTGCCCATCAAGTCACCAGGTCACCAGTACATTGTAGAGAGTTCCCATCAAATCACAAGGTCATCATTACATTCTAGAGAGTGCCCATCAAGTCACCAGGTCACCAAATCATTGTAGAGAGTACCCATCTACTCACCAGGTCACCATTACATTGTAGATAGTGCCCATCAAGTCACGAGGTCAGCATTGCATTGTAGATAGTGCCCATCAAGTCTCTAGGTCACCATTGCATTATAGAGAGTGCCCATCAAGTCACCAGGTCACCAGTACATTGTAGAGAGTTCCCATCAAATCACAAGGTCACCATTACATTGTAGATAGTGTCCATCAAGTCACCAGGTCACCAAATCATTGTAGAGAGTACCCATCTACTCACCAGGTCACCATTACATTGTAGATAGTGCCCATCAAGTCACGAGGTCAGCATTGCATTGTAGATAGTGCCCATCAAGTCACTAGGTCACAATTACAATGTGGATAGTGCCCATCTACTCACCAGGTTACCATTACATTGTAGATAGTGCCCATCAAGTCACCAGGTCACCATTAGAAAGCAAAGTGCTACACGATTTTCAATCCATCAGTAAGGTGCAGACAGTACCACGTCACAAGAACACCATTACACTGAACCTAGCAAATCTCCATATAACTATAAGGGCATGACCACACATGGCGGAATTCCTCCGCAACTGTCCGCATCAATGCCGCACAGAATCTGCGTTGCAGATTCTGCAGCGGATCTGCACAAAATGTGCAGAAAATTGATGCGGACTGGCCGCTGCGGACTGCAGGAAAAGTGCTTCTCTTCTCCCTATTCAGTGCAGGATAGAGAGAAGGGACAGCACTTTCCCTAGTGAAAGTCAAAGAAATTCATACTTACCGCCCGTTGTCTTGGTGACGCGTCCTTCTTTCGGCATCCGGCCCGACCTCCCTGGATGACGCTCCAGTCCATGTGACCGCTGCAGCCTGTGCTTGGCCTGTGATTGGCTGCAGCCGTCACTTACACTGAAACGTCATCCTGGGAGGCCGGACTGGAGACAGACGCAGGGAGTTCTCGGTAAGTATGAACTTATATGTTTTTTTACAGATACATGTATATTGAGATCGGTAGTCACTGTCCCGGGTGCAGAAACAGTTACTGCCGATCGCGTAACTCTTTCAGCACCCTGGACAGTGACTATTTACAGACGTCTCCTAGCAACGCTCCCGTCATTACGGGAGCCCCATTGACTTCCTCAGTCTGGCTGTAGACCTAGAAATACATAGGTCCAGCCAGAATGAAGAAATGTCATGGTAGTAAAAACAATACGCTCCGCAGCACACATAAGATCTGCGGACTTCATTGCGGAATTTTGACTCTCCATTGAAGTCAATGGAGAAATTCCGCCATGAGTCCGCAACCAGTCCGCCACTGCTCCGCAACAGACAGAGCATGCTGCGGACAACAAATTCCGCTCCGCAGCCTATGCTCCGCAGCGGAATTGTACGCATCGTGTAAACGAACACTGCTAAATTAAAGTGAAAGTCAATGGAGAAACGGCTCCGCTGCGGATTAACGCTGCGGAGTGTCCGCAGCGGAATTTAAGTGAAATTCCGCTATGTGTGAACCCGCCCTAAGGCCAGGATCACACACATGCGATTTTGACGCAGCTCCACTTTTTTACCCAAAGCCAGCAGTGGATCCAAAAGGACAGAAAGTTATAAGGAAAAGACTGATGAACTCCTTTCTTTTGTGTCCACTTTTGCATTTGGCTAAAAAAACGGAGCCAAAAACTGCACCAAGAGCGCGGGTGTCTCCTGGCCTAAGATTGAAATCACACATGTAGTGGCAGTTTCCATGGCAGTTTTTACACTGCTTTTTGTGTGCCAAAAAAAGGAGTGTATCCAAAAAGAAGGAAAAGTATCAGCCTGGAATAACACATAGCCTTTTGCTGCATTTTTTGTGGCTTTTTTTGGTTGTGTTTTTTCTTGCAGTTTTAAGTGCGACCAGATGTTACATTAAAGTATATTGTAAAATATCAAATGCACTTCACACAACTGAGTTTTGGTTTGTGGCGTTTTTAAAGCAATTTTGTGGTCAGTGGCGTTTTTTTCCAAACGCTGCATGCTCTGAGTACGGCATATTTTTCAGGCGTTTTTCCTATAGGCTTTTGTGTAGGACTTCAAAAACGTCAGAAAAAGCAAAAAGCATGTACGGAATGACACCAAATGAAAAACACCACTAATAATGCCTTAAAAACGCGTGTTTCATTTTAATAACGCTAGCTTTTTTAGAAGCGTTTTTTTATGTCGTTTAAAACGCCAGAAAATTTCTGTGTGTGAAGGAGGCCTAAGGGTATGTTCACAGGGCTTATTTTCGGCCATTTTTCGGGCCGCAAACGCCCGAAAAATAGCCGAAAAATCGGAAGCAGAATGCCTCCAAACATCTGCCCATTGATTGCAATGGGAAAACTGTGTTCTGTTCCGACAAGCCGTTTTTTTTATGCGCCCGTTTTAAAAAACGGCCACGTAAAAAATAAAACGGACGCAAAAAAGAAGTGCAGGTCACTTCTTGGAACGTTTTTGGAGCCATTTTTCATTGACTCCATTGAAAGCAGCTCCAAAACTGGCCGTAAAAAACGCAGCGAAAAATGCGAGTGGCTTAAAACACTTCTTAAAATCAGGAGCTCCGTATTTTCAGACGTTTTTGAGTTTGCGTGTGAACATACCCTAAAGGTACGACTGATACTTCTCCTCTCTTTTGTATCCACTCCTATGTTTGGCTCAATAAACTGCTACAAAAACTACCACGAAAACTACATGTGTAATTCCAACCTTAGGCCAGGATCACACACACAATTTTTATGCTGTTTTTGGCTCCGTTTTTTGAGCCAAAAATAGGAGTTGACACAAAAGAAAGGAGATGCATCAGTCTTTTCTTTACACCTTTCCTTCTTTTTGGATCCACTTTTAGCTTTGTCTCAAAAAACGGAACCAAAAACTGCATCAAAACTGTGCGTGTGATCCTGGCCTTAGGCTGGATTCACAGACAGCGTCTTGCTGCGTTTTTGATGGCGTTTTTATCAGCATTTATATGGAAGTATACATACAACTGCGTTTATTTTTGTGGCATTTTTGAGGAAATGTTGTGGTCAGTGGTGTTTTTTTCCAAACGCAGCACGCTCTGGGTATGGCGTATTTTCAGGTGTTTTTCCCCGAGGCTTCTTTATAGGACCTAAAAAACGCCAGAAAAAAAGCATGTACAATGACACTAAATCAAAAACACCGCCACTAAAATAGCCAATAAAAACACTGTGACATTTTACAAGATTCTGACATTTTTTCATCCATTAAAACGCCAAGAAATATTCATGTGTGAACGAGGTCAAAGGCTGGTCTCACACGTGTTTGGCAGTGTTTTTCTTGGCGTTTTTACTGGCGTATTTAACAGCGTTATTTATACGTTTTTTTTAGTGCGGCCTGTTGGTACATTAATGTCTATAGTAAAATATAAAATGCCCTGCACATATCTGAGTTTTGGTTCGCAGAGTTTTTGTTGCTTTTCTATGGTCAGTGCTGTTGCTCTGGGTATGGCGTTTTTTCTAGTGTTTTTCCCATAGGCTTCTCTATAGGACTTTAAAAACGTTAGAAAAAACGGTCTTTTTTGGTGTTTTTTTTTCTTCTTCTATTTTTTAGGGCTATAACGCTGCAGCTAGATATTTGTTGGGAGTCAAATATATGAAAAAGTCTACACACAGCATTTTGGCTTGTGGCGTTTTAGTGGTGTTTTTGGGGTCAGCGGCATATTTGCTGAAGTCATGGTGTTTTTTCAGGCTTTTTTCTCCATAAACGTATCAATATAACTACAAATACGCCTGGACAAAACGGTTGTACATAAAGTCACTATTTAAAAAACACTAAAGATGAAAAAAACCTTAAGTCTGAACCCGGCCTTGGAGAGCACATCATGCCCATCAAGTCACTAGAACATCATAAGAGCATATTCAGACGTGGCGGATTTGCTATGGAAATCCGCGTCGGAGTTGGCTTTCTTTGATTTTTAGAACTTTTTCGCTTACTTAGTGCAGCCGTTGCGGAAAAATCAGTGTGAAAAATAGCTTGCGGTGTGAAGTTACATTCCGCAGCATGCTCGGTTGCAGAGATGCATCAGATTCTCACTGTGGATTTCACCCTTTCAAATGCAGAGCTGCTGAATGTGAAACAAAATCGACATGTTTCATACGCAGATTTTGATGCAGTTCCATTGCGGATTTGCAGCTAAAGTCACGGAATTATCTGCAGCGGAAACTGTCTGCCAAGTCTGAACATGCAATAGGAGTGCAGAGTGCCCATAAAGTTATGGGGTCACCATAGAGTGCAGAAAGCGCCACATTAAGTCAGTGCAGAGAGTGCCACAAAATCACCAGGTCACCATCTAAGTGCAGAGAGTGACAGACGCATGAAGTCACTAGCTCACCATTTGAGTGCCACATCGCTACCAATCCACCAGTAGTGTCCTTTCCAGACCACCTCAAGTCACCAGAGTATCATTATAAGGAACCTATCAAGTGACTTTACTACTGCTAAAAAATGCACAAAGCCACAAGATCAGACACAGAAAGCATTAGAGCACAGCTCATCAAGTCACCAGATCACCATAGAGTGCACAGAATACCACATCAAGTCACCAGATCACCATTACAGGGAACAGAGTGCAACATCAAGTCACCAGATCACCATTACAGGGAACAGTGTGCAACATCAAGTCACCAGATCACCATAGAGTGCATAGAATACCACATAAAATCAACAGATCACCAAAGAGTGCCACATCAAGTTACCAGATCACCACAGAGTGCCACATCAAGTAACCAGATCACCACAGAGTGCCACATCAAGTTACCAGATCACCACAGAGTGCCACATCAAGTTACCAGATCACCACAGAGTGTCACATCAAGTTACCAGATCACCACAGAGTGTCACATCAAGTCACCAAATCATTATTACAGGGAACAGAGTGCAACATCAAGTCACCAGATTATCATAGAGTGTCACATCAAGTTACCAGATCACCACAGATTGTCACATCAAGTTACCCGATCACCACAGAGTGTCACATCAAGTTACCAGATCACCACAGTGTCACAACAAGTTACCAGATCACCAAAGAGTGTTACATCAAGTTACCAGATCACAGTGTCACATCAAGTTACCAGATCACCAAAGAGTGTCACATCAAGTTACCAGATCACCACAGAGTGTCACATCAAGTCACCAAATCATTATTACAGGGAACAGAGTGCAACATCAAGTCACCAGATCATCATAGAGTGTCACATCAAGTTACCAGATCACCACAGATTGTCACACCAAGTTACCAGATCACCACAGAGTGTCACATCAAGTTACCAGATCACCACAGAGTGCCACATCAAGTTACTAGATCCCCACAGAGTGTCACATCAAGTTACCAGATCCCCACAGAGTGTCAAATCAAGTTACCAGATCACCAAAGAGTGTCACATCAAGTCATCCGATCACCACAGTGTCAGATGAAGTCACCAGATCACCAGTGTCAGATTAAGTTACCAGATCACCACAGAGTGTCACAACAAGTCACCAGCTCCCCATAGAGTAGGCAGAGCCTCACACCAAGTCACCTGATCATCATAGAGTGCACAGAGTGAAGTTCGAGTCGACAGATCGTCAGGATGAACAGAGTGCTGGATAAAGTCGCCAGACCAGCAGAGAGCCGACAGTCACTTCAGATCAGAGTGCACAGTGAACCGTAGAGAAGTCACCATAGCATGTAGATCACATTGAAGTGTGTGTGTGTGTGTGTGTGTGTGTATATATACATACAGATTTTATATATATATATATATATATATATATATATATATATATATATATATATATATATATATATATATTCATTTATAAAACGTTTATTTACACACATATATATATATATATATATATATATATATATATATATATATATATATATATATACATATATCTAATTATTGTATTCTATAGGAATACAGCATACATTCCTACAACTCACATTGATGGTTAAGTCTATAGAAAGGTGATGAATACCTGTGCCAACCAGAGTATTCTATATCGAACGATATCTAGAATCCCAAATAGAAACACAAAACGGCGCACCTACCTGCGACAATTGACTACTGACGCATCTATGAACAGAGGTTCCCAAGGATTTGACATGAAACCATCCATTAAAGAATTATAATGTCTCTATATAATTGAATATTTTTTCTGATTAGTTTGCGGAAAGTTCTGCCGCTCTGCGACTATTCAGATATATTTCTGTATAAGGGCGGGTTCACACATGGCGGAATTGCACTTAAATTCCGCTGCGGACACTCCGCAGCGTTAATCCGCAGCGGAGCCGTTTCTACATTGACTTTCACTTTAATTTAGCAGTGTTCGTTTACACGATGCGTACAATTCCGCTGCGGAGCATAGGCTGCGGAGCGGAATTTGGTGTCCGCAGCATGCTCTGTCTGTTGCGGAGCAGTGGCGGACTCATGGCGGAATTTCTCCATTGACTTCAATGGAGATTCAAAGTTCCGCAATGAAGTCCGCAGCTGTCATGCACATGTCATGTGTGCTGCGGATGCGTCTTGCTTTTTTTACTTGACATTTCTTCATTCTGGCTGGACCTATGTATTTCTAGGTCTACAGCCAGACTGAGGAAGTCAATGGGGCTCCCGTAATGACGGGAGCGTTGCTAGGAGACGTCTGTAAATAGTCACTGTCCAGGGTGCTGAAAGAGTTAAGCGATCGGCAGTAACTGTTTCTGCACCCGGGACAGTGACTACCGATCTCAATATACATGTATCTGTAAAAAAACATATAAGTTCATACTTACCGAGAACTCCCTGTTTCTGTCTCCAGTCCGGCCTCCCAGGATGACGTTTCAGTGTAAGTGACGGCTGCAGCCAATCACAGGCCAAGCACAGGCTGCAGCGGTCACATGGACTGGCGCGTCATCCAGGGAGGTCGGGCTGGATGCCGAAGGAGGGACGCGTCATAAAGACAACGGGCGGTAAGTATGAATTTCTTTTACTTTCACTAGGGAAAGTGCTGTCCCTTCTCTCTATCCTGCACTGATAGGGAGAAGGGAAGCACTTTTCCCGCAGTCCGCAGCAGCTAGTCCGCATCAATGTACTGCACATTTTGTGCAGATCCGCAGCCGTAATCCGCAACCCGGATTAGGTGCGGCATTGATGCGGACAGTTGCGGAGGAATTCCGCCATGTGTGGTCATGCCCTAATACAATGTAAACGTATTTCTATAGACATTTCTTATATCCTCCGACATTTTACCAGTAACTGAGCGTCTAGCTGTGATATTTCATATTTATCTCTAAAGTGCAAGCTCTCGGGAACAGACATAATAATGTATGTGTGAATTCTGTATATGCGACGAGTGTCAGACAGTCGCTAGAGAAAAATCCCAAGTGGTTCTCGGGGTTTTATAGACATCCAGTTTTTTGTGCGGACATGAGCTAGCTGGTTATGGTGAGACTTCTAGTTCTACGACAACTGGGCACCCACAAGTTGCATATAATATTCACATGCCATGTAGTCGGATCCAGCAATGAGATGGGAATAATTTCCCTGCACTACACACTACCCTGCGCATACAGTATGAATGGCAGTGATCTGGCTAACTACTATGAAGGGTTAATTACTATGAAAGTATTTATAGAATCATCATCATCATCATCATCATCATCATCATCATCATCAGCAGCAGCAGCAGCAGCACAGTGTGATATGTATTTTATATAGGTAGATATTAATATCTTTATATATGATCCAGTAGTCCATTATTCTTAGCGGGTAGTGGGCCAAATCGACTATGTAGGAGCGCCATATATATATATATATATATATATATATATATATATATATATATATATATATATATATATATATATATATATTAAAACAGCATAAGTATTAATAAACTTTATATTATATATATATATATATATATATATATATACACACACACATACACACTTATATACTGAGATTAAATGTTATACATTATATATACTGCAGCAGATTAAATACTAATATACATTTTATATATATATATATATATATATATATATATATATATATATAATTTTTTAAATATTTATCTGTAATACTCTCTATCAAGTTACTTTCAAGTATTGTGGTTGTCACATCTACATAACACATTTTACAGTACATGGTTTGCCAGTTCAGTAAAAAAAAAAAAAAAAAAAAAAAGGGCAAATAAGTAAAATTAAATTCGCTAATTATTTTTTGTATTGTTATGTATATACTTGTATATTTTATTTTTTATTTTATTATTATTATTTATTTGAGTGCGACATTTCATTAGTTTTTTAGGATTCTAGTTATTACTATGATGTATTGATTTGAATTCTCCTATAATAGAGGTTTTGCTTTATGTTTTATATTATTGGAGTTTTTGGCCACTCTACATCAGGCAGGGATTTAGAGAAGTCGGTTCCCCTGTTGTCATCGTGTCCTGCATATCTGTGACTAGGAGTCTATCTACATGAGATGTTTATAATGAGATGCTGTGCCACTGATGCCAGGCAGGGAGGTGGCAGGAGATTGCTCTAATTGCTCTTAATCACTGGGATTAATTAGATAATGCAGATAAGTAATGACTCTGGGACAATGGGACCTGGCGCTGGGTTTGGGTTCCATATTGTAAGCTGATAAAGACACAATAGATGTCAGATGTGAGGGTGGGGGGTAGTATACAGCTCTGACACTGCTCACACAATGTGTAATGCTATTATTACCATCATCATCATCATCATCATCAATATTATTATTATTATCATCATCCAGATAACTGATTATCATTGTAATGTAATAATAATAATTATAATAATAAATGTTGTTGTTATTATTATTATTATTATTAATATTATTATCCTCCAGATTACTGATCTGATTATTAATATTAGTATTATTATTATTATTATTAGTAGTAGTAGTAGTAGTAGTAGTAGTAGTAGTAGTAGTAGTATGATTATCTGGATATTTATTACATTATACATAATAATAATAATAATAATAATAATAATAATAATAATAATAATATTATTATAACTACTACTACGGTTAGTAATAATAATGATTATAATAGTGATAATTAACATTATCAATAATATTATTATTATTATTATTATCCAAATTACTGTTGTGATTGTAAGAAGTAGTAGTAGGATTATCCGAATATTTACAATAATAATTATTATTACTGCTGGTAGTAACAATAATAACAACAACAATAACAATAATCAGAATCATCATTATGTATGATACCTTTATATTACATCTTTATTATTAATAGTAGTAGTAATAATAATAATGATAATAATAAAAACAGTAATAATATTGATTATATTATCATATATGACACTTTCAGAAATAATAATAATAATAATAATAATAATAATAATAATAATAATAATAATTAGTAACAACCATCATCATTACCACAGACTGATCTCAGTGGCAGATTCTATTTTAGTACAGACACGGCAGGGTGACAGTGACAATAAGACTAAAATATGACATAAATAAATACAAAAAAATAAAATAAAAGTTGAGGTAATAATAGTGATCACAGGTCCGGAGTTTATAATGACTTCTACCTTATATAATGTTTACTACGTTATACAAAGAGAATGCATTATAAGTGAAGATCACACTGAGCTCTGCTGCCTTCTTATGGGATATAATGTCCTGCCATGGGGGGAGGGGGGACACACTGGGCAGTACTGGTGTAGGGGGGCATTTCCTGTGTCTGTAGTTTGTTCTCCCTGATATGGGGGTGTATAGGGTGACTAAGCTGGGGCACACATGGGGTCTTTGCACCAGAGGAACATTATGTTGGGGTCCCCACTGTTATGTTGTTTTTTACATCTGATCTGGACTGACACATACATTATAAATATCAGGTTTTCAGTGTGTTGTTTGGAGTCAGCTCTTTTGGACTGAGCTCACATTGTTCACCTGGTACTGTATATAAATAGAAGGGGGAGTGGGGAAAGTGACATTTCTCTTTGAACAAAAATAAAATAATTGTATGTATTTTTTTAAAGTTATTGGAACTGATAGAAAAAAAAGATGCAATGTCTTCCACATAAAAACACACTGGATAAACAAACCCTATACTATAAAAAAAATTGAGGGCATTCACATTAGGGTATGTTCATACATGGCAGATTTTTTTTTTGCAGAAGTTTCTGCTACTGTTTCATATATCTGAATGTAAAAATCTTTGGACATAAACAACTTCATCCCGATGTATAGAAGACATTGTCTCCAACAAATCTGTGCGGTGTGAACATACACTTAGTTCTATTTACACGAGCAGATATTCATTCTGTAAGCGATGGAATAGCGATTCCAAACAAGTATTTACACCTAACTTTATCGTCTGAATAATCGCTCGAAATTCATCCTTCATATCGAACAAACAATTCATTTGTATATGCCACGATATCAGCCTGACCAACGATTATATTTATGTTCAAGTATACAATTATTTGCACGATCAACGAACGTTTTATCGCTAGCCGTTCAGTCGCTTCAACTATTTCAGCGATTATCTTGGACGATCACTCACTACCGTTCGATTCCGACTGCTCATGTAAATTTAGGCCTTAATACTCTGATCACATCTGTGTTCACAGCCTCCGTGGGGGTTTCTGTTACTTTTGACTGCAAGGATAGCCATGGAAAAATGACGTCGACTTTCACGAATCCCTGACAGACCCCATACAGTCTATGGGATCCAAGGATCATGGGTTCTGTTATAAATGGATGTCATGATTCTAGTGTGAATAGAGCCTGACTGCTTCAGCGTTTTTATTCCAACACCCATTGACCTAAATGATAAGTCAGATTCAGCTTAAAAAAATTATCTTGATGGAATTGAGAAAAATGATTCAAAATGGGTCCCACAAAAATTAATAGGATTTATTGCAAAAATGCACTTTTGGCCCATAGAAATAAATGAGACACGTTTATAAATATGTTTTTATTTTTTATCAGGGGGGAAAAATAAATCTAAAAATTCCTGGAATGACATATGCCGTTTTTGAGGTAATTATTTAAAGTGGAGATATATCTGTCTTTCCTTTATACTTTTTACTTCTTTTTGGATCCACTCCTGTGTTTGACTAAGACGAAAACTTGCCACATAAAGCTACAAAAACGACATGTGTGATTTCAGCCTATGTGTGTAGTATATTCGGCATATTAAATTAAATATTGAATATCCCATATTCATATTATATATAATAATTAATAAAAAGAATAATATAATAATAGACTAAAATAATAGCAAAAAAAGTACAATAATTATAATAAATTAATAAAAAGAATAGTTAAAAACTGATATAATAAAATGCTAAAAACAATAATAGTGTATTTGTAGGGTGGATAGAGTGTACAGGACTGGAGCTGCCATGTGGCTACTACTGGACTCTGGGCTATTTATAGGAGGTAATTAGCTGGTGATTTAGATTTACAATTATGAGATGATGAATGTGGAGCGGGCACTGTGTATAGACAGCACAAGGCTCCTCACCTCCATATAACAGCAGATCATACATCATCACGTTACTCATCACCTGCACAGCAGTAAATGCCAAGTATTCACATGAGCATAGAGCCCCCTAACATCGCATCTTATGGAAAGGAGGATTCACACTGTGTACATATATATATATATATATATATATATATATATATATAGATAGATAGATATAGATATAGATATAGATATATATATAGAGAGAGAGAGAGAGAGAGAGATTTTATTTGTATATATATATATATATATATATATATATAATTTATATAAATATTTTCTACACCCACATTATAATATATATATATATATATATATATATATATATATATATATATATATATATATATGAGACAGAGCATGCATATCTATAAATTCATATATTCATAAAATGTTAGTTTTTATAAATACTTGGCACAATACAATATAATTTGTGCCTCCTGAAAATGTAAGAATCTTCTCCATGCGCATCAATTTTCGTTCTATATACAATAATAATTCATATGTAAAAATTGCATGATTATTATTTTTTTCTATGTGCTGTTTGGCACACTAAAATACCAGATATACCTCATAATAAAATTTTAGCAGGATGATAATAGGAATTCTGGAATATTAATAATGTTAATTGATGTCATATTACAAATGAATATAATAGTGATAAAATAAAATACTAGTATTAGTAATGATAATAATAATAATAATAATAATAATAATAATAATAATAATAATAATATAATACTAGTAATAATAATAATAATAATAATAATAATATAATACTAGTAATAATAATAATAATAATAATAATAATAATAATAATATGATAAAACTTGTACTGGTAATAATAATATAACACTAGTAATTCTAAAATATTAAATAAATAATAATAAATATAACCTGAAGGAAATAATAAAATAATAGTAGTAGTAGTAGTAGTAGTAATAATAATAATAATAATAATAATAATAATAATAATAATAATAATAATAATAATAATAATTACAAATATAAAAGTATTATTATAACTGGGAAAAAAATATAATGGGAAACTAAATAAAGATATATCTATATTCCTTTAATACTAAAATTATTTTCATTGTATCCTAGACACTCTGACCACCATTACTTCGTATATTTACGTTGATTTGATTTGACTATACAACAGATACAACTATTTAACATTTAGACGTTTCATCACTTGGATTGATACATCTGTAGAAAAACCCCATTGTGCATGAGAAGATCACTATGTACCTTGTTACTATTCCCTCTATTATTTTGCACATTCAGGTTGGCTGCATATATATATATATATATATATATATATATATATATATATATATATATATATATATATATATATATATATATACATAAACTATATATATATGTATATACATACATATTTATATGTACATACACACACACATATATATATATATATTTATTTTTTTTTAATTTTTTTTTATAAGGTTTGTATGTGATTTCTGCAGGTGACTTTAGTTTACAATGATATATAAGTTATTAGTAGTCACTCACCGTCTGGGAAGACTGCTCTCATCTTGAGGTAGCTGGTGGTCAGCCTGATGATAGAGGCTTTGTCCAGCTGGGAGGTGATGGCAGAGGGCAGGGGCAGTAGCTTGGCCAACTCATAGAACTCCCCATTCTCCTTCTCCCTGCGGGTCTTAGCTGCGTTCTTAGACTTCTCCTTCATAGTGATGATGATGATGACGAGGATGATGATCAGTGTAGAATAAGATGACTGCTGGTAATAATAACACTGACATAATAATCAGCTGGGTGTCATCAGAGCAGGGGGCACAGCACTGGGCACTGACTGGTATTACTAGACTATGGACTGAGTACTGAGGATGATGAGGATGATGACCACACTTGTCTCTGGGTCATTGCTCCTTAATGTTTGGTTGAAAATATCAAGACATTCAATAAAATCCCCCTAATAGGATGGTGGCAACCAGTGTCCCCCAAATGTGACTCCTCCAGGCCCTAGTCCAGGAGTCCATACATTAGGGAGAGCTCCATGTATGGGATTTCATCAAGAATCCTGCTGATGTTGCTATAAGAGGCAATGTAAGCAATCCACAGCAGGCTGGCAGGCACTTCTGTATATATTTACATGTGATGGTATATAGGGGCTGTGGTCAGCAGCAGCAGTGCAGGGATATCCTCTGCTCTCTCTCTCTGCAGTCTGTCCATCAGATAGTGGTAGTGAGGGCTCTCCCCAGCAGAATGGAGGTGGCAGGCAATGGAGACTTGTTGAGTTCCTTCTCTCCCAGAGGCTGCAGATCACAAGTCCAGGCACAGGAGGTGCAGACACTGGATAGGCCCTGAGCTCAGTGACGTCTCCACATACTACACAGCCAGAAAGGCAGGGGGACTCCAGCACACCGGGGGTTAACTGCTCTGCAAGTTGCAGCCTATACTTCTGTGCTACACAAGTGGGGAGAGAGGCCAGTCCGAGCACTCCAGGGGTTAACTGCTCCATATACTGCAGCGCTATATAATCAGAGGGGAGAGCCAGTACCAGCAGAGATAGGGTTAACACCTCCATATACTGCTGTGCTATATAATCAGAGAGGACAGTCAGTCCCAGCAAAGAGAGGGTTAACTCCTCCATATACTGCAGTGCTATATAATCAGAGAGGACAGACAGACCCAGCACAGAGAGGGTTAACTCCTCTATATACTGCAGTGCTATATAATCAGAGAGGAGAGCCAGTCCCAGCACAGAGAGGGTTAACTCCTCCATATACTGTAGTGCTATACAATCAGAGGAGAGCCAGTCCCAGCACAGAGAGGGTTAACGCCTCCATATACTGCAGTGCTATATAATCAGAGAGGAGAGTCAGTCCCAGCACAGAGAGGGTTAACTGCCTCTATATACTGCTGTGCTATATAATCAGAGAGGAGAGACAGTCCCAGCACAGAGAGGGTAAACTCCTCCATATACTGCTGTGCTATATAATCAGAGAGGAGAGACAGTCCCAGCACAGAGAGGGTTAACGCCTCCATATACTACTGTGCTATATAATCAGAGAGGACTGTCAGTCCCAGCAAAGAGAGGGTTAACTCCTCCATATACTGCAGTGTTATATAATCAGTGAGGACAGACAGACCCAGCACAGAGGGGGTTAATCGCTCTGCATTCTCCATGCGGTGTCCTGTATACTGCTCTATATAAGGGGAGACTATAATAACATTGATTTATACAGACATGAAGGAGAAGAGTTGTCCTAGTACAGAGCAGTATAACTGGGCTGTGCTGAGCT